>NW_027041829.1:332244-332716 GCF_033297395.1 Canariomyces notabilis | reverse complement strand
AAACGTGATTGACAAGTTCGCGATCCAAGAGGGGGACATCTACAATTTCGACGAGACAGGGTTCCAAATGGGCATACTTTCAGGTGCAAAGGTCGTGACAAGCTCGGAAAGCCGTGGTCGGCCTCGTGTGAAGCAGCCTGGTAGTCGGGAGTGGGTTACGGTGATCCAGGCCGTATGTGCGGATGGCTGGGTCGTGCCGCCGTACTTTGTTGTCAAGGGGAAAAACCACCTCCTTCCTTGGTACCAGGACAGCCGATTCCAGCCCCAATGGAGAGTTCACACGAGCGATAATGGTTGGACTACAAACGAGGTTGGTCTGGATTGGTTAAAACATTTTGATCATTCCACCCGGCGTCGGACAAAAGGGATATACCGGCTGCTCATCCTGGATGGCCATGAAAGCCACCACTCGGTCGCCTTCGAGGATTTCTGCAAGGCCAACAACATTGTTACACTTTGCATGCCTCCCCAT